>NC_088778.1:30940835-30950719 GCF_954871325.1 Gordionus sp. m RMFG-2023 | reverse complement strand
GGAAAATATCCTGTTAATAAGTTAGCAACAAAATTTTCAACAAACCATAATCCGTAATTTTATAAAGCGCCATCTTTTTTATTCTTCGATTTTGGGTAAATAGCGTCACCAAAGTTTTGATATCGTATATTTATTTATAAAAGGTACCTAAATAAAAAGCTAACAAAAAAATTCGAAAACAAACTCCCTTTTTTGCTTTAAAAATGCAGGTAAAGCCATACAGATAAACCGAAAGTTAAAGACTCATATTGGCGTCAATTTTTAATATTTAGCCCTTAGAGATCATTATACAATATGATATATTATAATTATTTTTACTATAAAAAGATTTTGAAATATAAGCATTTTAAAAATTTTACAGATTCCAAAGTGGCTCTTTTTTGTACCTATAAGCTCCAATATCTCAAGAACCAGGTGCGCTAGCGAGCTAAAATAAACGGCTTTCTCATTTTTTCACCTGTCTCAATAATTCCAGGAATTTTTAATTTAAAATGGGTAGGCCGAATCGTGATTTGACATAGAATGGCCCTAATATTATCACTATATAATGGCGTAAATGCATTCGCGGTATCAATTTCGTGATATTATATTAGCGGTAATGCATTCGCCATAATGCAATCGCGATATTAACTTTTGATGGTAATCGACATTATAGGTTATATTCGCTCTAAAATTTTGGGCGATTGACATGTGTAGTAGGTATAAGTTAGACAATAATTAAAGATATTTATTATATATAACTTTCGGTAAAAGTTAATTGTATTTTAGAATATTATTTATTTCAACAAAAAAGATAAATTAACTTTTACAATTATCGTTACTTTAAATATTAGATCTATAGACTCAAAGCAATATATAAACGGATAGTTCAATTATAAATAAAAGACCATTAAACTATAAAGTAGAATATATATATATAATATTACTAGGACATATGTAACTATTATGACTATAAATAATTATATATATAACATTATAATAAAATATTGATAGGATTTGATGTGAGGAAAAGGAGCAATTTAAGCAAAAGTGAATTTTGCGCAGTCTTGGGAAATTTAATATAAATTGATCATAACTATATTGAGCCTAGAATATATCTAGCAAAATAAAATTTAATCATTTTTGATATCATACTTCTAAGCGTTGGATTACCGAACATTATTATGTAGGGAAAAATAATATGTTTAAGAATTAGAAATAGATAGGAGAGCATATAAAAATCAGAATAGCAATTTAAATGGTATAGTTTGTAGTCTATTTTGAAAAATGTCATTGTCGTATATGGTATTGAAAAAAGGAAGGTAATTGTGCTTAATATGCTGGCGATCTTGACATAATTATTCGATTTTACTATACTGTCATTTAGGGAATCAACTCGCGATCTGTTAGCTCTCAAATCATTGGATACATTATTAGATATCGTTTCAAATTTAATGGAATTTTCTATTGAAGAATCTCTCGTGGCAGAAATCTTATCTTTTCTGTATATCAAATACCAAGTATTCAAATTTAAGATCACCATCACTATGCAAGGTAGCGTGATAGATATCGCTAACGAAAATGGATAATACACGTTGTAAAAAGGTTCGAAATTATGATTAGTCCTAATTATATATATATTTTTCGAAATGTAGTGTTCATTTTTGAGAATAAAAATATTCTTAATCATAAGGTGCGGTAAAGACATTATTAAAGAAACCGGCATTAACGACAACATTATAAATCCATCCAAAGTTGATTTTTTATCTAAGAATTTGATTTTGTAGAAGATGGGATATTTGATCGCGATAAAGCCTCTAGCAGATACAACACACATTAACCAATGGGATAAAAACCAAATATTATTTATGAAAAATGGTCTGCATTTACCTAATAACATACGCTTCTAAAATACTCATTTCTCCGACAAAGCAATTATAGGGATATTTTATGCTCCAATAGACAAGGTGAGCGGTGGCTAGGCACACGAGTATACTTATAACTTGTATCCAGATCAGGTAATATCTACTTTGGACGTTGTAAATCAATTTTATCAGTTTTCCGTAAGAATTTTGCGTCCTGGGTAACATGTAATATATAATTAGACCGTTTCCCAATATTCCCAAAGGTATCAAAATAATAAGGATGATAGGAAAAATAAGTTTGACTTTAAATGATAAGGTCGAAATCATTTCTTGGGTACGACCTAATCCTATTAAATTTACGGATGACTCATTATTATCCTTGTAAATAAAGAATAGTAAATCCATTAAATTGTGTTACCCTTTTAATGAAAGCGGGAATTTTTTTAAAACAAATATCGAATTGTGACTTATAAAACAGGTAATCTAATTTACAAGAAAAATAATATAAACTATATTTCATGTCTTAATTATAAAAAAATAAAAAGAAGATATTATATTATTATGTAAGTTGGCATTCATTAAACACTGAACTCAATTTTAAAATTGGTTATTTTCTTTTATAATTAATATTAGTTTCGGTTTGTAAATTAATTGAAATTTAATCAGTTTATTTTTTTCAATAAACAAGAGTCATGTATCGCCAAAATAGTAACACTAATCGATTATATATTTGTTGTCAATTTAAAAAGCTTAAAAATTATAATAATATTCAAGGAAGCAAGAGATATGGAATTAACCTGAAGGTCCTCCTCTACATCTTGGAAGTGGATATGACCAGATGTTTTTGTGGCATAAATATTTAAATATGTATGAAATGACGAATTTAAATATTTTTTCGATGATTGTTTTTAAAATTTCTATATTATATCCAAAGTAAGTTAATCAAAAATTCATATGCTTGCAATGTTAATCATTATAATTAAATTCACATAATTTTCGGTAACTTAGATCATGGAAAATAAATTCTTACGTCATATCCGGTTTAAACCTCTCTCCCACTCATGAGCCCCGCTACCCCAATGACCTAGCCTACTTGACAATAATTTATGAATAAAATAATATCCTAAAAATTGGAAGGAAGACAAGTATAAATAATTTTATTTTGTTTTTTGTTTTACATCTTTTTATATCTACATCAAAAATAGATATTAATTTATTAATAATATAATTAATCTAAAAAAAATAACAATTTTTACAATTAATCCTTTTTAAACATTTATTAATAATAATCTAATTAAAAGAATGAGTGCCCAAAATAATCAAAAAAAATATTGTAAAATCATCGCTAATAATAGAAATTATTGCGTTGTATTTTTTTTTAGATTTGTAAAGTTGAATTTTTTGGTAAAATTATTATGTATTGCGTTTTGTGAGTCATTTTTTTATTAAAATTTAATTTTTATCGCGTTAAAATTATTATTTTTAGATTTGTAAAAGTTTAATTTTGGTTAAGCCATTACGTATTGCAATTTTTGAGTTATTTTTATTTTATATAGTTTTATTTTTGATTATAATTAAGATTCTTCAGAATTTTGTAGATTTAAAATTTAAAAAAAAATGTATTTTTAATTTTATTATTATTTTAAATTATTTTTTTTTGTTGATATGTAATTTAATTCGTTTTTTTTTTAATTCTTTCTTTTCTTATTTTTTTCTATTTTATTTTTATTATAGTTGATTCGTTTTGGTTTAAAAAATTGATTATAATAAAATATTCGGAATTTCCTTTTGGTGTCCTTAATTCTTATCTTGAGGGAATTAATATTCTAAGTAATAAGCGACACAATGTGATACTCATCATCAAAAATGAGTGACTTCAAAATTTAACATAAAAAAAACGACCCACGCACATAAGTTTTGTCAAACGGCTCTTTTTGAGCCCATTTTTTAAAAGACCTAACTCAATATTTTAGCCAGAAAAATATTGGCCTAATTATCGAAATATCGATAATACATGTCTATAACTTTGTTCCTTCTATGAGCAAAATCTTCAGGCTTGGGTAAATATTTTTCTGGGGCGAAGTATTGAGCTAGCCGTTTTTAAAAATCTGTTTAAAACGAGCCGTTTAACAGCACTAGTTTTTTCTTCCTTACCGTATTTTTTATTGAATGATATTGAATCATTAACCATTACCATCACTGTTCTAAATAACTACCTACCATTTGGGAGCCTCCTCATTTGTGACGGGCCAACTTTGCTAGAATTATTATAATGGTTAAGAATGTTGTTTAAGGTTACTTTTATAATTAGATTCTTAGAAAAAATGAAATAGTTTTATAGCAGTACATCTACTACTGTGTGGGGGTGGGGGTGTTTGTCGAAAGTTCTTCTTTAAAATTGGAAGGGGATAAGTAGATATAAAAATTATACCCTTATTTATATAAGATTGAATGGGTGTGGGGGGGGGGAGGTATCTTTTGCTAATTTTTTTATGGTACTTTTTCCCCTTAATTATGAATAGGAGGGAGGTAAAATATAGAGGAGGTAGGGAGTAAAAAATCTTCTATTTGGGGGTGGGGGGGGGGGGGGTGTAGAAATTTAATTTTTTTAATTTATTTTTAAGCCCGAACTAGATAATCTTTATTATTATTCCTGGTCTTGTCCTGTCCCAAATTTAATGGAAAAATATAATTAAACGCATATTTAAGCGATAAAATAATATAAAATTCCTTTGTCCTAATCCTAGAGATAACAACCTATTTTATTGTTTAGAAGCTTTTTTTTATATATTTTGACAAAAAAAATATTACGATCCTAATGTATAAAAAAATAATGGATATAGTCCCAAGTAGTGTTGCGTAATCGGCTAATTTTAGCCGACTAAAAACGGCTTAGCCGAGATTTTAGGTGGAAAAATCGGCTAAGCCTAATTAGGTATAGCCTAATCGGCTAAGCCTAATTAGGCTAAGCCTAAAAATCGGCTAAACCTAATTAGGCTAAGCCTAAAAATCGGCTAAACCTAATTAGGCTAAGCCTAAAAATCGGGTAAGCCTAAAAATTGGCTAAGCCTAAAAATCGGCTAAGCCTAAAAATTGGCTAAGCCTAAAAATGGGCTAAGCCTAAAAATTGGCTAAAATAAATTAGTCAAAATTCTGCATCGATGCTTAGCATTAATTATTATTTATTTATTTTAGTATATTAATTTATTTTATTTATATTTAATGTAAATATTTTATTATTATCAACAAATAAACATGATATGATTTAATATTTTTTATTTATATTATTATATTTTGAAATGAAAATAAATTTATTTATTTGATGTTTTTAAATAAAAATAATATGCTGCTATATTGTAAAAATGTAATATTCTTTATAATATAATTTATTAGTGATTTTCACAATCTTCTTTGTAAATACATCTTTTATTGAGGAATTATATTGTAAATTTTATTAGATAAATAAACAATCTTTTAGGTGAAATCTTTTATCATTTTTTTAAAATTATCTATTTATTATTAAATAAGGTGGATTTTATGAAACTTTTTTGATGTTATTTTATATGATCTTTTTAAGGATAATATTTTAATGTGACAATTGTCATAATCGTTCTTTTATAAGTTTTTTGAATTTTTTTGAAGGAAGTATGTTAAAATAAGTATTAATAACATGTGTAAATACAAATTTAGTGAAGATGTATTAATGAAAAGTGACAATTGTCATAATCGTTATTTTTAAAGTTTTTCGAATTTTTTTGACGAAAATATGTTAAAATAAGAATTAATAACATGTGTAAATATAAATTTAGTGAAGATGTACCAATGAAAAGTGACAATTGTCATAATGGTTAATTTTAAAGTTTTTTGAATTTTTTTGACGAAAATTTGTTAAAATAAGTATTAATAACATGTGTAAATATAAATTTAGTGAAGATGTACCATAGAAAAGTGACAAATGTCATAATCGTTATTTTTAAAGTTTTTCGAATTTTTTTGACGAAAATATGTTAAAATAAGAATTAATAACATGTTTAAATATAAATTTAGTGAAGATGTGCCATAGAAAAGTGACAATTGTCATAATGGTTAATTTTAAAGTTTTTTGAATTTTTTTGACGAAAATTTGTTAAAATAAGTATTAATAACATGTGTAAATATAAATTTAGCGAAGATGTACCATAGAAAAGTGACAATTGTCATAATCGTTATTTTTAAAGTTTTTTGAATTTTTTTGACGAAAATATGTTAAAATAAGTATTAATAACATGTGTAAATATAAATTTAGTGAAGATGTACCAATGAAAAGTGACAATTGTCATAATCGCTATTTTTAAAGTTTTTTGAATTTTTTTGACGAAAATATGTTAAAATAAGTATTAATAACATGTGTAAATATAAATTTAGTGAAGATGTACCATAGAAAAGTGACAATTGTCATAATCGTTATTTTTAAAGTTTTTTGAATTTTTTTGACGAAAATATGTTAAAATAAGTATTAATAACATGTGTAAATATAAATTTAGTGAAGATGTACCATAGAAAACTGACAATTGTCATAATTGTTATTTTTAATTTTTTGAATTTTTTTGACGAAAATATGTTAAAATAAGTATTAATAACATGTGTAAATATAAATTTAGTGAAGATGTACCAATGAAAAGTGACAATTGTCATAATCGTTATTTTTAAAGTTTTTGAATTTTATTGACAAAGATATTTTAAAATAAGTATTGATAACATGTTTAAATAAAAATTTAGTGAAGATGTACTCTAGATAAGCGACAATTGTCATAATCGCTATTTTTAAAGTTTTTTGAATTTTTTTGAATTTTTTTGACGAAAATATGTTAAAATAAGTATTAATAACATGTGTAAATATAAATTTAGTGAAGATGTACCAATGAAAAGTGACATTTGTCATAATCGTTAATTTTAAAGTTTTTTGAATTTTTTTGAAGAAAATATGTTAAAATAAGTATTAATAACATGTGTAAATATAAATTTAGTGAAGAAGTACCAATGAAAAGTGACATTTGTCATAATTGTTATTTTTAAAGTTTTTTGAATTTTTTTGAAGAAAATATGTTAAAATAAATATTAAAAACATGTTTAAATTAAAATTTAGTGAAGATGTGCCATAGAAAAGTGACAATTGTCATAATTGTTATTTTTAATTTTTTGAATTTTTTTGACGAAAATATGTTAAAATAAGTATTAATAACATGTGTAAATATAAATTTAGTGAAGATGTACCAATGAAAAGTGACAATTGTCATAATCGTTATTTTTAAAGTTTTTTGAATTTTATTGACAAAGATATTTTAAAATAAGTATTGATAACATGTTTAAATAAAAATTTAGTGAAGATGTACTCTAGATAAGCGACAATTGTCATAATCGTTATTTTTAAAGTTTTTGGATTTTTTTTGACGAAAATAGTTAACTTGCATCGATATTGATTTTAAAATAGAAAAAAAAGTTTACCCAAATTTTAAACAAGATTGTCTGGTGAAAATTGGTAAAAAAATAAAAATTTCTAACTTAGGATTAGATATTATGATATAAATTTTGCATATTAATTTCTGACCCGATGAACAAATGTAATAAAATGCCAATTTGCTCCTGTTTTTGGGGAAGAATCTATTATTACCATATGTTTTTCTATGCCATATACTCAGGCAATTTTAATTTTACAATCTATATTTTTACCCATTTACATCAAAGAAATTTTAAAAATAACGATTATGACAATTGTCACTTTTCTATAATACATCTTCACTAAATTTTTATTTAAACATGTTATTATTACTCATTTTAACATATTTTCGTCAACAAAAATCAAAAAACTTGAAAAATAATGATTATGACAATTGTCGCTTATTTAGAGTACATCTTCATTAAATTTTTATTTAAACATGTTATTAATACTTATTTTAACCTATTTTCTTCAAAAAAATTCAAAAAACGTATAAAATAACGATTATGACAATTGTCACTTTTCTATGGTACATCTTCACTAAATTTTTATTTAAACATATTTTTAATACTTTTTTTAACATATTTTCTTCAAAAAAATTCAAAAAACTTTAAAAATAACGATTATGACAAATGTCACTTTTCATTGGAACATCTTCACTAAATTTATATTTACACATGTTATTAATACTTATTTTAACCTATTTTCTTCAAAAAAATTCAAAAAACTTATAAAATAACTATTATGACAAATGTCACTTTTCATTGGTACATCTTCACCAAATTTATATTTACACATGTTATTAATACTTATTTTAACCTATTTTCTTCAAAAAAATTCAAAAAACGTATAAAATAACGATTATGACAATTGTCACTTTTCTATGGTACATCTTCACTAAATTTTTATTTAAACATGTTTTTAATACTTATTTTAACATATTGTCGTCAAAAAATTCAAAAACTTTAAAAATAACGATTATGACAATTGTTACTTTTCTTTGGTACATCTTCACTAAATTTATATTTACACATGTTATTAATACTTATTTTAACCTATTTTCTTCAAAAAAATTCAAAAAACTTATAAAATAACGATTATGACAATTGTCACATTAAAATATTATCCTTAAAAGATCATATAAAATAACATCAAAAAAGTTTCATAAAATCCACCTTATTTAATAATAAATAGATAATTTTAAAAAAATGATAAAAGATTTCACCTAAAAATTTACAATATAATTCCTCAATAAAAGATGTATTTACAAAGAAGATTGTGAAAATCACTAATAAATTATATTATAAAGAATATTACATTTTTACAATATAGCAGCATATTATTTTTTTTATTAAAATAACATCAAATAAATAAATTTATTTTCATTTGAAAATATAATAATATAAATAAAAAATATTAAATCATATCATGTTTATTTGTTGATAATAATAAAATATTTACATTAAATATAAATAAAATAAATTATTTTACTAAAATAAATAAATAATAATTAATACTAAGCATCGATGCAGAATTTTGACTAATTTTTAGCAGATTTATATAGGCTTAGCCGATTTTTAGGCTTAACCTAATTAGGCTTAGCCGATTTTTAGTTTTAGCCGATTTTTAGGCTTAGCCGATTTTTAGGCTTAGGCTAATAGGCTTAGCCGATTTTTAGGCTTAGCCTAATTGAGGCTTAGCCGATTTTTAGGCTTAACCTAATTAGGCTTAGCCGATTTTTAGGCTTAGCCTTATTAGGCTTAGGCGTAGTTTTTAGCCGATTACGCAACACTAGTCCCAAGACCCATAAATGGCCCATTTTTAGATTCCACTAAGTCTCTCATGGCCGATATATATAAAAATGTAATTTCCACAAAGCTGTATCCGATATTGCAAATACAATTACTCTAATATTTTGCTAGAATGCATTCGCGATAATCTCTACAATATTATCACTATAATATGTTGGCGCAAATGCATTCGCGTCGCGATATTATATTAGCGGTAACGCATTCGCCATAATGCAATCGCGAAATAACTTTTGGCAGGTAATTGACATTCGCGGTAATACATTTCGCGTTAAAATTTTGGCGGGATTGACATGTATAGGGATTAGTGAGACAAGTATTAAAGATATTTATTTAAATGTTGGTAAAATAATGATCTTTATCACAATTTAATTTATCAATATATATATATATCTTTCGGTAAAAGTTAGTTGTATTATAAAGACATTTGAATATTATTTATTTCAACAAAAAAGATAAATTAACTTTTACAATTATCAATACTTTAAATAATTGATTTGTAGACGCAAAACAATATATAAACGGATAATATAATATTAAATAAAAGCCCATTAAACTATAAAGTTGAATATATATAATATTACTACAACATGTAACTATTATGACTATAAATAATTATCTATATAATATTATAATAAAATATAATATTGATAGGATTAATTGTGAGGATAAGGAGTAACTAAGCTAAAGTGGTTTACAATCAGCCTTGTTAAATTTAATATAAATAGCTATCTTGAGCATAGAACATATCTAGTA